>NC_134569.1:15356130-15361130 GCF_050947875.1 Dermacentor variabilis | reverse complement strand
GAAGCTCCGAATATCAACGACAACAAAGAGCACTAACCCATCGAACTCGGTAATCAAGGGGACGCTGCGGAAAATAATTGACACCCTTCAGCAGCTGCTGTTTGGCTGGAATACGCTTTGTGCGAAAACTGCTCTGGAAATCATGCATGCTACAGACGGTCTCCTGGCTAACCTTCTCTGCTGAGGTGAATATGCTGCGCACCGTTCCCATCCCCTGGGAGTGCGGCCTGCTGTTCACCAAGAAAAAGTGGGACGCGCTTCTGTGAAGTCCCGTCTTTGAAGACCAAATCCTGGCCGTCCAGCGCGCCCGCGATCGGGCGGGCAGGCTAGACCTGTCGGTCTCGTCGTGGGAATAGCCGGGCGCGCTTTATCGCGTTTTCCTGTACCCCATAAATGTTTATTCCCTCACTCACTCACTCACCGTTCACGTGAGCGTTGCACAGGAGCAGTACCATAGTACAACAGCTCTCAGCATTGCCTTCGTCATACCAACCTCCTTCATCATTCTATGCTGTCCCTGTCGTTCCCACAGATTCCCAGCGTGGATAGCAGGCACATCTCTCAGGCCGACGTCTCCTCCCTTCTCTCCCTAAAGTTTCTCTCTTTAAGAATACCATTTGATTAAATTGAGCCGGCATAATATGAGCCAGTGGCGTAGTAAGAGGAGAGACGGAAGGCGTTTAGTGTCAGACACCCCCTGACATTGTATTAATATATATGACAAGGCGAAAATGTTTCGAAGAGGGAAAAGTTGCTGCCCCCCCCCCCTCCACGCGCTGCGTAGCTCTTGGTTACTTAATCGTCATGGTGTGGCGAGCGAGCACATCACTGATCCACACTTCCATCAGTGAAACGATGAACTATCGAACCGTCAGAATCACTGACATGCAATTGAGGTCCGACTGGCTGACATACAAACTCCCTCTCTCTCTTTCTCTCTATTTCTCCGTCTCAGACGCGCACATGCACACACGTGTGCGCACGATCATCGGCCAAGGAACGGCTGACTTTGAGCGCGCGACGAGCGAGTTCCCGCACGTCGCCGTTTGCACCATCGTCGGGCATACAGATGCATCTCGCCTCATCGACGAGATGGAGCACCGTGGGCGTCGACCATCCCTCACCGGATTCCATCCCGTTTGGCCTTGTTCTTCTTTTCATTTTCGCCTTGCAACAAAGTACACAGAGGTGTCCTTGGGAAGGTCGTTAGTCTAGACCAGTGGTGCACCCGTGGTGTCAGCGACCGTTCTCCAGGCACGCGTCTCATCATGATCCGCAGCCTTTCTCTCTCCGGCTGCGCGATGCGTTCCCGATTCCTGTTCCTCGTTCCGTCATTTTGTGTGTCGTACTGCGAACGCCTGCGCTTACTGAGCCATATTAAAGGAAAGAAGAGGCGGTGAAGTGGTGTGAAGGAGAGCGTTACGACTTTCTCTAACCTTTCGTGCAACTGTGAATAATGCTCGCACTTTCACACGGCCAATTTAGGTAATCCGTGCTTATTGTTAGATCGCACCGTGTGTCCTACGTAACTTGTGCCAAAATTTAAAAACATGCAAGCGCCTCGTAGCTGGACAAAACCAAAGTAATGTATGCCGCCGTTTGGAGCAAAGCAGACCATTTATTTCTCCCTTAATTACATAATTAGTTGTTATTATTAGTTAATCAACTTCATTGAATATTATATTCTGAGCAAAAGCGTCAATAAGAAAATTGTAGACCATCCTGAAAAATTCCCCATACAGCTCTCTGTTCCTCAATACGTGAAACATAAATGTTTTCGCAAGCCTGAAAGAAAACTCCCTCGAAACACACACACACACACAAAAAGTAAGTGCCGCGTCACTACACGTTCTTGTGTTTTGAGTGCTTTCTTTCAGACTTTAAAAAAAAGAACCTATTATGTAGCACGTATTAAAAGAACAGAAAACTAAATCGTAAATTTTTCAGGATGGTCTTCAACTTTCTTATTGAGACTTTTGCTCTGGATGTAATATCTGATAAGTTGATTAATTAATACTAACTAATTATGTAATAAGGAACAATACCAGAGATTGTCTGACTAGCTCCAAGCGAAGGAAGACACCATTCATTGTCTTGGTATCCAAGTACAGCTACGCGGTACTTTCATATCTTTTAGATATTGTCGCAAGTTACGTGGGACAGATGACACATAGTGGCACCGAACTTCGCTATATAGGGTGTCCCATGTAACTTACTCCCAAAGAACATCCGCGCTGAAGGCCTTACTCTCGTTATTAAGGTTCCTGCGGTCTACGTGGCTTCACGATAGACTTTAAGAACGCCGCCCCCTACCGCTCTGTAGGGCTCGCGGTTTGTTCGTGCTCGTCTCTGCTATGTCCCCCTTCCACTCTCTTTCTCTTTTTATCCCCCTTAACCCTTCCCCCCGTGCAGGGTAGCCAACCAGAACAACTCTCGTTAACCTCCCGGCCTTTCTATGCATCCTTCTCTCTCTCTCTCTCTTTGAGCTAAACATCAAATATATGCGAATGCCGCTTAGCTGGGCAGAACCAAGCTAATGTTGTTCGCCGTCGCTTGGACATACTAAGATTATTCTTTGTATTCCGCCTAACTAAATAATTAGGCTTCATTAATTAATCAGCTTCTCAAATATAATAATTATATGAAAAGTGTAAATGAGGAAATTATAGAGCAACATGAAAAGCTTCCAATAATGCTTTCTGTTGCGCAATGTGTGCTACATAAAAGTGTCTTTCCGAGCGTGAGAGAAGCCCACGAATACAGTCGCACGGCAATTTTTCGTGTATTCGCGGGCTTCTTTCACGCTCGGAAAAAGCTTTATGTAGCACATATTGAGCAACAGAAAGCGGTATCAGTTTTTCATGTTGGTCTACAATTTTCTCACTGGCACTTGTCATCTAATTATAACACCTCAGAAATTAATTAATAATTAATTTTAACTGGTTGCGTCATTAGGCGGATCGCAAAAAGATAGTCTGAGTATCTCCAAGCGACGGCAGACATTACGGTGGTTCTGTCCAGCTACGTGGCCTTTGCATATCTTTATTTTTAAATCTTGGCTCAAGTTACAGGGAAACCCGGTATACTGACGGAGTAGTCGGAAACTGGCATGCTGAAAACGCCGTGCAGGCGAGCATTGAGTTCTACCTGACAGATTTTCGTCCGTTCGTACAAACGCGTTCGTGGTTCGTTTACGCGGTTATCTTCTCGTGTGGCGTCATCTCTTTTACGACGCTCAGCGAAGGGCATAAAAACACTGCGATCACTAGACACAGGAGCGGCCTAATACTATGCAGAAGGTGCACTGTCTGGCACGCGAATCGATATATTATTCGCCTCAACACTGACAGCCTTGATCATTGTTTGTGCGGGTGACCCTCCCGTCGACGCACATCACCTGCGCACGATGCATGCCTTCATCAATCACGGCGCATTCCCCGACGTCTCGTTAGGCTCCGTCAGCCCCTGTGCTCAACAAAGAGAAAGCGCTGCTAACTGCGTGTGCCATCGACATCGCGGGAGGGTGAGGCGGAGACAGGACAAGGCGGCACGGCTCGCGAGAACAACGGCTTGGCATGGCCACAAATATTTCGGCATTGGTGGGATGCGACCACCACCCCACATGCACGCGGCGGGCGACGATCGCACATTTCTCCCCCTGCATCCATCGTTTCGGAACCCGCGCGTCGTCCATATATCCGCAGAGTTGGGGAGGAGAGTGGCCGACATGGGGAGGGGGACTGCGAGATAATACCGCGGCCCCGTTTTTATTTTACTCGACTCACGCGATGGCGACCGAGTGCGGTCGATCGAGATAAAAGGAAAATCTTTATGAGGCGATGATTTGTTCGTGATCGGATTGAGAAGCACACAACCGATGGCTTCCTTTCCGGACTTCGGAGAACAGCGCATGGGCAGAGTAGAAGAAAAATAATAATAAGGCCGTGTCCTTGCGGAGGGATAGGACAGACGTATGTAGTAGAGACCCTCGGTAGAGTATCTGCTTCAATGCTTCGTTTTGAGAAAATGAGTACACGCGCGAATGAGTCATTTAACTTCGCAAACCCTGGGGACATTGTGAAAACGATGATTATGGCACATACATATATAAAGTTACGTTTTCA
Source organism: Dermacentor variabilis (assembly GCF_050947875.1). NCBI lineage: Eukaryota > Metazoa > Arthropoda > Arachnida > Ixodida > Ixodidae > Dermacentor > Dermacentor variabilis. Next base: position 15,357,006 of record NC_134569.1, on the reverse strand, counting down.
TACGATGCGAGTTAAGGCTGTTAGTTAAGCTCCGAGAATTTTCTCTCTCTTGTGTTTACCGGGAAAAAAAATTATCGGGTTTAACGTGCCAAAACCACTTTCTGGTTATGAGGCACGCTGTAGCGGGGGACTCCGGAAATTTCGACCACCTGGGGGTTCTTTAACGTGCACCTAAATCTAATTACACGGGTGTTTTCGCCCCCATCGAAATGCGGCCGCCGTGGCCGGGATTCGATCCCGCGATGTCGTGCTCAGGAGCCCAACACCATAGCCACTGAGCAACCACGGCGGGTGTGTGTTTACCGGAGCTGTTGAGGAATAGACGCGGGGGGAGGGGGGGGGGGCACAGAATGACGCAGCAGGCCGCTGGTGCAGCTGCTGGAATGTCCTTTTCGTGTAAGGCGCTGCCCTACGGACACATAGCAACGGAGGCCAATATTTAAATTTCCATACATAAGGTGCGCGATTGCAGCGGAGGAAAACAAAGCAGATATATATTTGCGAGGATACAGATAGCACAATCTTAGATCTGGCGCCTTTTCAAGCATTCGTGGGCAATGTTCTGAAAGATAGGAGTCTAAAACGCATTAAAATGAGCTTGCGGCCAAGTTACGCAACGGATTTTTTGACGACCAGCTACTGCGTCACCTATAGTCGCCGCTAATCTCTCGAGCGCGTGCTAAGACAAGAACGTGCGGGAACCCTGGAAAGGGATGCACGCGCGCGCTGACGCCAGGACTCGCGCAGCAATATGCATCGGCGCCAAACCGAACTTCGTTTCGAGGCGGTCGAGTGCAGAGGAGCGCGGGTGCGCGTGCGAGCTCCCCTCGGCGCGGGTTTTTATCGGTTCCTCAAGCACCGCGCTGCATGGTTAAG